>NW_028220380.1:0-6083 GCF_045865225.1 Trachurus japonicus | reverse complement strand
ATGTTCATACATGTGTTGCAGCAGTCATAAACAGGCAGACTCACGGATTCGGTCTCACGTCTGGTCCGTTTATTCTCTTCACACAACCGCTGCGCTATCATGTAACTTTCTTGTTTCCGTCTCACAAACTACGGCGTTACAAAGTTTCTTTCTCTTTTTCGCTCTCCCGTCTCACAGGAACTACCATAGCAACAACAAAAAGAACACTCGTAACCATGACAATTACACGCGCTACCTGTTGGTGAACATTCTATTTCCCAACTGCTCTTAACTCAGCATCAGTTTAACCATGTTTATACAAATAATAGGCTACATTCACAGAAAATTAAAAGAAAATCATGGAGTCCCCTCTAACAGCAATGGGTCTCTCACACTCACCCCCACTTTAAAAAGATGGCGTCCCGACATTTTGTTACACCTTTTCACCAACACATGAATACATGGAAAGTAATGAAATGGAATGGGCATGTTAACAGTCTAACATTTAGGCTATAACCATTGGTTCATGAGACACTCAGACTACCGTGCACTGCAGTCATGTCTGCTCCTAATGTTATCAGTCTTACTACCCAAACACTTACATTCTTAATGTACATTACGATGCCATGAATTCCTAGCACATCTTTGAATGGATCTCTTAGTCTTTTAGCAGTCCTAAAACTCAAGACACAATGAACACAAACTTGGCCAACAGTATCTGTGTTCTCTAACATCACATTCACAGAAAGCTCTTAGGTAGGCTATAACTCTCTTACTGGACCTTTAACATTTTAAAGCATTTAGCCATTCTCCATATACAAAACAAACACAATTAATACATTTTTTTTCCACATCTGGTCTCTTAACTATATCTGTTTCTCTTTACTGATCTACGGCCGCTAGTAACCTCCAACAGATATTTCTCTTGTAGAGACTGATCTAGAACTTGGCTGGCCGAGTCTCTCATAAGTCAAAGTCTGAGGCTGCCTCCGCTGTCTTCTTGGATAAGGCTCCCGATGCTGGACCTCCAGGGTTTCATCTTCTGAGGCCACTGCGTCTGCAACAACCACATCCTCTGCAATGTTCTCAGCCTCAGTTGTGTGTGCTCTGTGCTCATGTCCCTCCCCAACACCTGGAAACACCTCACCCCGTTCTGCATCAGCCTTTCCAGCTTCTGGGTGAAACTCTGCAGCAGTGGGGTTGAGTGCAGGTGAACTCTGGGGTTCAACCGCATGCCAAGTGAATGTCACTGCTGGAAAATCATCATCAGACTCTTCACCTGTGCAGGACTGGAACATTCTTTCGGCGTCCTCTTCCTGAAGGCAGTGGTGGCAGCGGCGGGACTCTGGTGGTTGATGCTGGGTCACTGCTGGTCCCTTGGCAGTAACCCTCCGAAGTTTCCCTGCACCTGCGGAGCTCTGCATCCCCTGGAGGTGTGGCCTGGCTGACCACACTTGAAGCAATGGCAGCAGCTGGCTCCCTCGCCATTGTCCTGGCAGGCTCTGCAACCTCTTCCTCGGATGTCCTCTGCGGTCTGCTTTGAAGGCGGTGGTCTCCCAGTGCCCATAGAAGCGAGCATCATCCATTTCATCTCCGCTACTTCTGTTTGAAGCTCGTTTACCAGCTTATGCATCTCAGGCTGAGGTGGGAACTGGACTGGCTTTAACTTCTTCTTGGAAGGGCCTTTTGTGCTCTTCTCGGATGGTTTAGGGCAGGTGAAGGAGCTCCGTGAACTGTTAACAGCATCACCGATGGTCTGCAGCTCATTCACTCTTGGTGGCTTAGTACCAGCTCTCGACAACTTGTTGAGTCTCTCAGATTCAAGGTTTGCTGCCTCAGTCACTTTTTCAATTAAGGCCTCATCAGTCACATTCAGATTATCCAGAAGTGGCTTGATCTGAAACTTTATATTGTCATTCAGCAGTCCAGTCTCCACTGACCTCAGGAACTTCTTTTTGACCAGGGTTGCGTTGTAGTGTTCCTCAGTCTCTCCTACCTTGGCTGCATACAGGAGTCTGTCTTTAAGTTCAATGGCACTGAACAAAAAGTCTTGTGCTGACTCTCTTGGTCCCTGGGAGATATTGACCAGCTTTTGGTATAGATCTGATGTGTCATCTTCTTTGTAATGCCCCTTTAATATAATTTTAAGCTGAGGCAGGGTCAGGTCAGTCTTAATTTCCAGCATGTCACGGAGCTTCAAGCCTGGGCTGATGGCTCTAATCACAGCCTCGATGACGTCTGACTCACTGTGACCCTTGCGAAGCCCGCTCTCCATCTGGTGCATGAGGTTGATGAAAGACAGCTTCTCCCGCTGTCCTCCCTCGCCGATCTGGCCACAGATGCGGAACTCCCTCCGGATGGTCACCTCTGGCACCTTCGCAGGAGACTGTGGTTGGACGGTGTTGACGGTGGTCACGTCGGAAATCTTTAATTGTTCACCGACGTCTCTGATGTCTTCATCAACAGCGGTGCGGGCCTGCTGCAGCTCCACACACTTCTCTCCCCTCTCTGCCGCCCGGTCGGACTGCCGCTCCGCCGCGTCGCCGCTTCCGCTCTCCATGAACGTTAACAGTAATGTTACGGTGTTCACCGCGTCGTCAACGTCCATGTTCTCTTCAATGTTGTCCAGCTCTGATTCCACGGTGTTCACTAGTCTTCGTCTGCTCTTGGTAGCAGCTGTTTCATCTGTTTCAAAACATTTTAAATATTTACAGACCTCCATAACTCCGTCCCGGCTCAGCTGATTGAGCTTGGCGCTTGCACGGTCGATTAATATCTCCAAATCCATCACAACGGTTGTTTTTTTCTCGGCCGTTGTTGTCCGTTGGTCTAGGTTTTTCTCGGAGAAAAGCTTCTTCCTCGGTCAACTTTTCCCCTGGGTTGGCTCGCCAAAATATGTTGCAGCAGTCATAAACAGGCAGACTCACGGATTCGGTCTCACGTCTGGTCCGTTTATTCTCTTCACACAACCGCTGCGCTATCATGTAACTTTCTTGTTTCCGTCTCACAAACTACGGCGTTACAAAGTTTCTTTCTCTTTTTCGCTCTCCCGTCTCACAGGAACTACCATAGCAACAACAAAAAGAACACTCGTAACCATGACAATTACACGCGCTACCTGTTGGTGAACATTCTATTTCCCAACTGCTCTTAACTCAGCATCAGTTTAACCATGTTTATACAAATAATAGGCTACATTCACAGAAAATTAAAAGAAAATCATGGAGTCCCCTCTAACAGCAATGGGTCTCTCACACATGCATACAAAGTTGTGCATAATTATAAGCAGGCATGCAGGCAAACAGACACACACAGCTCATATATAATTAATGTTTCTGATTCTTGGACCAGGTGGCTAGAATACTGGGTGTAACTGCAGAGACGCAAAGAATGATGGGAGTGTCTTCAGGGCTGGAGTTACTGACACTTCCACATGGACACCAGCTGAGACTTGACCTACTGGAGAGGTACCAACACATTTGTTTCTCACTGTCTTCCTCTGTGCATCACACAACGACCTCCTTCATTAATTCAAATATTGATCACCGCTGCTCTTCAGCTTCTGTCCGCCCTCTCATCTCCTCTCTTCACTCTGCAGTTCTTTATCTCCACCCCCTAAATCTCTCATCATCGTTCCTCTTCTTCTCATCCTCAGTTTCACCTCCTTTTTCCCCTCCTCTGGTTGGGTATACACAGTGATAGATACTTCTCAACATGCTCTCAGCATGTTACTGAAGCCAACTTAATAAAAACTAAATGTGAGGAATCAAACTGTGCATTACAACTTTCTTTCTTAACTTTGCTAAAGTTTCCAAAGAACCTTTTTGTAAAATTATTCAACAGAGTACTTGAAATAATCTATATTTCATCAGCATCTAGAAGCTCTGTCACAGTGTGAGTTTCCAGAGTGGCTTTGACTCAACATTCCCATTTTCCCTGTCAACTGCTGTAATGAACCTTTTATTGAGTTTTACTGAATTGCGTGCTCCTCTTCCTCTCTTAGGTTCTACACCATGTCTATCATGATGGCGGTGGACCTGTTGGGCTGTACAGGAAGCACGGAGGAGAGGGCGGCTCTGCTCCATAAGACCATCCAGTTGGCGGCCGAGCTGAAGAGCAACCTGGGCAACATGTTTGGCTTCGCTGCCGTGATGAGAGCTCTGGAGCTGCCGCAGGTAAGAGGCAGATACGATACCAAGTCACTATCATGAGCCCAAAAACTCAGCTGTATTCTTAAAATGTGTTTTTTTAATCTTTAATTGTGTTAGATTTCCCGCCTGGAGCAGACGTGGGTGACGTTACGGCAGAGACATACAGAGGGCGCTATTTTATACGAGAAGAAACTCAAACCTTTTATGAAGAATATGAACGATGGCAAAGGTGAGATTCTAGTGAGCAGTAATCATAAGTATATACAGTGGGGAAAATAAGTATTTACATGGTGAGCATGCATAGAGGCCATGGTGGTTAAATGCATTACTCATTGTTTTGTTTTTATATAACTACCTGCTAATTGCAGGTCTCTCTAAAGCTCTCTGTCAGTGATCTTTGGCTCTTAGGTAGCTCTTCTTAGTTTTCTTTTGACTCAGAAATCTTGTGAGGAGCACCTGGTCGTGGCCAGTTTATGGTAAAATGTTGTTCTTTTTAGTTCTGGATAATGGCACTAACGGATAAAACGGTGCATTCAGATACGTCTGTAACTGATTCCATCAATATGTTCTGCAAGGAAGGACAGAGAAACGCCATGTTTCTCTTTCCTTCCTTACATATTCCATCGCCAGCACCTCTACAAGAATTACGGTGTGCATTTGTTTCTTATGTTACCCTTGGTTCAAAGATGAGCCAGAACTCCAGTATAAAGTTTTAAAACAACACTTGTTTCTTTATTTATACAAAAGTTATATTCAAATCTATTTATTTATTGGCACATGTAAAAGGAGCAATAATGATTAAAACATCTCCTCTAATGATCAGGATACAGCCGGCCTGGCTCCCTCGGGCTTACTGCGAGTGAGAGAGGGGATAGACAAAACAGTGATTTATAACATTACACACACGCACCTGGCAGTTACTATAACACGGCACCTCTATAGAGCAACCAGACACTGCACACGCTCAAATGCAACTCCTGCCGGTATACACAGCAAACCCCTAAGCCCCTCGAGTTAAGGCAGACTGAGCACACTTGGAGATGGAAGCCGACTTAACATGGTCAATAGGTGGGAGAGTGGTAAAACAAACAAAACAAAACAAAAACAAACAAACAAAATAAATGACGGCTCAGCTGAACAGCTCCGCTCTGTGTAACTTAACACGAGGCCATCAAGGAGCACAATCCTGCTCCGCGGTAGCTGCTCAACTGAACACATCAACCAAACCACAAAGAAGGGGAAAAAGGAACAGCAGTCAGGCCATGCACAGCTGCTCCTCATGCACCTACAACACAAAACAAATACTGCTCACAAACAAACATTTAGCAAGCAAGCCATGCAACATACAAGCTATAAAACATCCATCATGCAATATTACAATACAGACAACACATGGAATAAAATTAATTATGTTACCATACGACTGTCACAGGGTGCACACACACTGATCTGACCGACCCTTGTTGGCTCGCTTCCCTCCTGTAACTGTTTCAGTGACAACAAAAATGCAATATGGTCAGCATCAACATATTCACACACACATATGCTGGGGAAACAGTGGACACTTTATTATGCCTAGAAATCAACATACCTCCTGTTCACCAGCTCATTCCTACCCAGGAGCCCAACCTGCTCCGTGTTTCAGTGTATGCGCTGGGCACTTGTTGTGCAGTTTAACATACAGGAACGGCACCTAACAACTTGAAACACACAACCACACAAATGTACTAATGTCGTGTGCCTCTACATATATTCACAATTTGCCAATTCTCAGTATGGTCTGAAAACTCTAAAAACTTACGATCGGCAGTGCCCTCACACAATCCTCCTCACCAGCCTGCAGCAAATCAGCCGGTGAGGACTTCAGACAGACAGCTGCCTTTCTGCCTGATTAGGGCCTCCTTAAATCTGCCTGTCCGAATTTATAACCCCGCCTCCCTCCAGCGGCTACAC
>NW_028220379.1:7500-16612 GCF_045865225.1 Trachurus japonicus | reverse complement strand
GACTATAGAGACCAGCTGGTCAGGGAAACCTCCAGGGCCTTCTAAACCACATCCATGACCCAACACACTAAAAAATGTTGGGTTATCTCTGTAACCCAATTTCTGAGTTATTGGTGTTGAGTTAAATTTTTGGGTTATTTTTCCAGAGTGTAACCCATTTTCAGTGTTATAGGGCTATGAATTTAACCCAATTCCTGGGTTGTGTAAGTAATTGGGTTATTTTCCAGTGAGTAACCCATTTGTTGGGTTAAGGGTTGGGTAATTCTGTGACTTAACCGGCCGGTTCATTTGAAAAATGCTGTCCGCGCACTACAACATTGGGTTATTTTTAACCCAACTATTGGGTCGAGCAAGTGCTTTATACACAACCCAATAGTTGGGTTAAAAATAACCCAACGTTGTAGTTAGCATAACCCAACTCTTGGGTTGATCGATAGATAGATAGATAGATAGATAGATAGATAGATAGATAGATAGATAGATAGATAGATAGATAGATAGATAGATAGATAGATAGATAGATAGATAGATAGATAGATAGATAGATAGATAGATAGATAGATAGATAGA
Organism: Trachurus japonicus; assembly: GCF_045865225.1. Taxonomy (NCBI): domain Eukaryota; kingdom Metazoa; phylum Chordata; class Actinopteri; order Carangiformes; family Carangidae; genus Trachurus; species Trachurus japonicus. The sequence goes on along the minus strand of NW_028220379.1, from coordinate 16,042 downwards.
TAGACAGACAGACAGACAGACAGACAGACAGATAGATAGATATAAATCAAGTAGTAATAAAGTATTTATCTATCATAATGAGCCTGTATCAATACAGTTATCTAGTTTATAACTGTTTATAACAAAATGAATAAAAGTTGAAGTTATTAATGATTTACAACTGCGTTAATAACCTATGAAATAAACATATAAATCCTTAATTGTAAAGTGGTACCGACATATACCTACATACAAATTGCAACAGGTTGTGATATAGTTGTTTCATTTCCACAATGTGACATTATATTCACACACACACACACACACACACACCCTTCAGTCTCAACACAACATGTCCACTTGACTTTAGTCTCCTTAGCTCCTCATGTTTGTCCTTTAACCACCGTTAACTCAAATCCTCCTCCAGATTACTTTGGCTAAAATTAGACTTTCAAAGCCCGAGACCGAGACTCGTGGTGGACTCAGTCAGTCAGTCAGTCGCTCTTTACTCACTTTTACAACGTCACTTTAACAACAATAACAATCAGTCAATCTGTCTGGTCTTTAACTTTGCAGGTTACCTGAGTGTGTGTGTGCGACGGTGTCAGACTGAGCTGCTCCCCCTCCGTCCCATCAAACAGGACAGTGATGTGGACTGCAGAAGTCCTGGTCTAGGTGGTCCAGGTGGGTCCAGGTGGGTCCAGGTCTTACAAATCCAGCTGTGAAGGCTTCAATGTCCCGTCCTTTGACATTAAAATCACAGCGCACAATAACACCGGGCCTTTTCTACACTCACAACCATCCTGTGTTGTGTTGAAGCTGCTTCTGTTCATCTGCTGCTGCTGCGACGCCCAGAGAGGATGAAGGGAGGGAGGGAGGGGGGGGGGCAAAGCAGCTGACAAATACACAACAGGAGAAACAAACACAACACAATGTTGTCCATCATGGATTCTCTCACCTGTGTAGCTGCTGCTGTGTCAGAACCTGTTCAACCAATAAAGGTAATCAGCAATTCATATTTTGTACCAATAAACACAATAACACACTGTAAAAACTTGTCCAAATGTCTCATTTCTAGTCAAAACTAATCTCTTTTCACTTAAAATAAGACTCATCACCTAAAAATGAACTCGTTTTTAGATCATTTTCACTTGTTTCAAACTAATTTTCATTTGAAATAAGTAGAAAAATCTGCCAGTGAAAGTAAGTTTTTTGTGCTTGCTCCACTATCAGATTTTTCTACTTATTTCAAGTGAAAATCTGCATGAAAGAAGTAAAAAGTGTCTAAAAACAAGCTGCTTTTAATGTGATGAGTCTTATTTTAAGTAGAATGAGATTTGTTTTGACTAGAAATGACATTTTGACTAGAAATAAGACAAATATTCTTGGTAAGATATTTGAGTTTTTGCAGTGTAACTAATAACTGTTTGTATAAATGCAAACTATCCTGAACAATAATATAAAAAAAGTTTAAACACATTTTTTAAATTTGCACAATCCATATATCTTGATTTCAGCTCCTAAGAAATGACACATTTTCAAAATAAAACTGCACATTTTAAATAGGGCTTTTATTGTGACAAGCTCAGGTCATGGCTTGTTTTTAGAAAGACGCCTGAAATCTCCTATTAAACTCACGAGAAACACTTTAACCTGAAAGACAATGACAGATACAGGAAGTGGATGGAAATTGAAATTGTAACATGATCCAATCCAACCGAAGCTTTAGCTCTTCCTCTGGGCTTTACTGTTACCATAGCAACATAGATCTTGATGCTTGAGCCTTGAAATAGGATCTCATAATAAAAAAGATTTATTCAATAAATAAGAAAAATCACCATTAATTGGTATCAAACAGGTGGATCATGATGTAGTGAAGCTAAAACTATCTTCTATAAATATATCCAGCATCTTTTATTTTATATCCCTGAACAGGACTCGGAGCTGCCTCTTTATTTAGATTCCTTCCAGTCGGAGTAAATCCTCTTAGCTAAAGTGAGACTTCAGAGTCTCCACCTGCAGCTCCCCGGACCAGGACAACAGGACAACCCCCCACCAGATAATCCTCCGCCTGCTGGACTGAGAGTGAGAGTCTACATCCCATATGATCCTGGTCTGCACTGCAAAAACTCAAAATCTTTCCAAGAATATTTGTCTTATTTCTTGTCAAAATGTCTCATTTCTAGTCAAAACTAAACTCTTTCCACTTAAAATAAGACTCATCACCTAAAAATGAACTTGTTTTTAGATCATTTTCACTTGTTTCAAACAAATTTTTCACTTGAAATAAGTAGAAAAATCTGCCAGTGAAAGCAAGTTTTTGTGCTTGTAATAAGGAAGAAAAACTTTCAGATTTTTCTACTCATTTCAAGTAAAAATATGCTTGAAAGAAGATACTTTTTATGTGATTTTACATATAATGAGAGTTTTTTTGACTAGAAATGACATTTTTTGACTAGAAATAAGACAAATATTCTTGGTAAGATTTTGAGTTTTTGCAGTGTGTATTCACTGCACATCATGTTGAGTTGTGACACTAGTAGGTCACATTATTTATGCACCTTCAGGGACCGATCCTGGTCTATATCAGGCCTGAGGACGGGGTTCTTCCTCTTCTGGATGTGTTTGGATCCCTCTGGTGTTCCTGATCTGGATTAATACCGAAACCACTGCAAAGTAAATAAAAAATGATACGTAGTCTAAGAAAAAAGTGGAAAAGTCAGGGGGTAGGGGCCCACTTTAGTATTCTTTAAGGGGGCCCAGAATTCCTAGCAACGGCCCTGTGGATCGGTCCCAAAACCACTACTACTCCTGTATGTGGACCAGTTTGCTTTAATTCAGTGTAGAACTGGATCTAGATCTTCTCTATACCCAATCAAAGTCCACTTGTTCCTCTTAGTAAAAGAAAATATTTGGAGCATCTTGAAAATCCCTCTTTAAAATCTAAAAATGTTACAGTATGTTGTCTTTCTGCCCTTTTGGCCGGGACATGTTGTCTTCAGTCTGTCCCATTGTCATGGACTTTTCTCGGCAACACAATGACAGAAATGACAGAAATTTGTCAAATATTCACTGGGACTCGATGATGAACTGATCACATTTTGGGGTCAAAAGGTCATGGAGTGACGTAAGTGATGAAAGTGATATTTGAGTAACGTCTTAAGGGAATTACTTCAAATATTGCACAAATATCCACTAGGACTCAAGGACAAAAGGCTCAGATTCTGACTGTAGCCATACCCAATCCACTTGTTCCTCTAAGTAAAAGAAAATATTTGGAGCATCTTGAAAATCCCTCTTTAAAATCTAAAAAATGTTATGTTGTCTTTCTGTAACGTCTTAATGGAATTACTTCAAATATTGCACAAATATCCACTTGGACTCAAGGACAAAATATTCTGACTGTGAAATATTTCACACAAATGGTTAATATTTTATATGATATGATGAACAGGGATGGAAAATAATTAGTAAATTCTCTCAGATTGATTGACTCGACAAAACTGTGATCCAATAGTCATAACATTGATGTTTACATGTAGTAGGCCTGTACTGTGTGTGTGTGTGTGTGTGTGTGTGTGTGTGTGTGTGTGTGTGTGTGTGTGTGTGTGTGTGTGTGTGTGAGATTAGCTGCTGTAAATGAGATTAGCTATAATCTGTTGATGCCTCCTGGTGACAGAGAAGTGATGGATCACAATTCAGCAGAGCGTCGCAGACTCGCAGCACCATCAGTTTGATAGATGAATATCTGTTGCTAGGGCAGGGCCGTATAGAGGAGAAAGGTGATAATAATTCTAGGGGCCCAGCGCCCAGTGGGGCCCCACAAAAAAACCCCAGTAGTCTAATCTCTGTATGACTGATTTATTCTGCATATAAGACCCTGACTAATACTCATAGTAATGCTGCATTAGCATCAACACAAAGTAGGCTAAATAAAAAATGATAATACATACGTAGTCGAAAAAAAGACAAAAAAACCCACAAAAAAACCCAAAACTGGACAAGTTAGGGGGTAGGGGCTCTGGGCTCAGAATTCCTAGCAACGGCCCTGGGCTTTTCTGTAAAATAGAAGCCGATTCTAGAAAAATATTGCCTATCATCTCCATTAAAATCAATATTGATTTTTTTTTTGTCCATAAAATGACAATGTTAAGCTTTATAGCATTGGCCAAAAATTAGATTTTTTTTTTTTTTCTTTTTCTTTTTACAAACTGGTGTTCTCATTAGCATCAAAACAAAAATAAATGAATAGATAAAAAATGATAATACATAGGCTACGTAGTCTAAGAAAACAAACTGGAAAAGTCAGGGGGGAGGGGCCCCCTTAAAGAATACTAAAGTGGGCCCCTCCCCCCTAACTTTTCCAAAAAATGTGTCTTCTTTCTTGTCAATATGACTAATTTCTAGTCAAAACGAATCTATCTCCACTTAAAATAAGACTCAAAACCTAAAAATTAACTTGTTTTTAGATCATAACACTTGTTTCAAACTAATTTTCATCAGATTTTTCTACTTATTTCAAGTGAAAATCTGCTTGAAAGAAGTAAAAAGTGTCTAAAAACAAGCTATGTTTTAATGTGATGAGTCTTATTTTAAGTAGAATTAGACATTTTGACTAGAAATAAGACAAATATTCTTGGTAATACTTTAGTATTCTTTAAGGGGGCCCAGAATTCCTAGCAACGGCCCTGTGCTAGAAGAGTAGGAGAAATTGTTAAGAACATTTTTTTTTATAAGAGTGCAATAACTAGGCCTTAAAAATGGCGGATAAAACCTTGAATCCTTCTGTGGAGTGAATTCTGGAAGCAGGATTTAATATGATGAAGTTCCAGTTTTCAGAAGTGATAGAAGAGGATTTGGTACAAAGATCAGTTCCATTTCTCCTGCAGGGACCTGGTCTCATTTCAGACTCTCTAGGTCATCCATAGATAATCTCCGGCCCCGTGTGCATTCATAATTGCTGGATGCAGCTTGTTGGTAGTTATCTCCCACGAGGCGCTGATGTGGTTCAGAGGACACAATTCTGCAGCCCAGAATGAACCCAGGGCCGTTGCTAGGAATTCTGGGCCCCCTTAAAGAATACTAAAGTGGGCCCCTCCCCGTAACTTTCCCAGTTTTTTTTCTTTCTTAGACTACGTATGTATTATCATTTATTATTTAGCCTACTTTGTTTTGATGCTAATGCAGCATTACACTGCAAAAACTCAAGTATCTCAGCAAGAATATTTGTCTTATTTCTAGTCAAAATGTCATTTCTAGTCAAAATAAATCTCATTATACTTAAAATAAGACACATCATATTAAAAGCAGCTTGTTTTTAGACACTTTTTACTCCTTTCAAGCAGATTTTCACTTGGAATAAGTAGAAAAAATCTGATAGTGGAACAAGTTTTTCTTCCTTATTACAAGCCCAAAAACTTGCCTTCACTGGCAGATTTTTCTACTTATTTCAAGTGGAAATTAGTTCGAAACAAGTGAAAATGATCTAAAAACAAGTTGATTTTTAGGTCATGAGTCTTATTTTAAGTGGAAAGAGATTAGCTTTCACTAGAAATGAGACATTTGGACAAGAAATAAGACAAATATTTTATTTTTATTTTATTTAACCTTTATTTTACCAGGCAAATTGCTTGAGGTAAAAAAAAATCTCTTTTACGAGCAAGGCCTGGCCAAGAAAGCAGCAACAAGATAATATACACACAAAGAAGTGAGGACGAATATGAGAGAGAGAGAAAAGAGAGAGAGAGAGAGAGAGAGAGAGAGAGAGAGAAAAGATGAATGACGTCCAGAGTTCTACAGTCCGGCAGGGATATGGGGGGAAGAGAAGGAGGACGGGAGGGCTGTGTGGTACAATATTCCAATATTCTTGGAAAGATGTTGAGTTTTTACAGTGTACTATGAGTATTAGTCAGGGTCTTACGCAGAATAAATCAGTCATACAAAGATTAGACTACTGGGGTTTTTTATGGGCCCCACTGGGCGCTGGGCCCCTAGAGTTATCATCACCTTTCTCCCCTATACGGCCCTGGCTGATCGAACTGGGACTTTGTTACCAACTCCCAGAGCTGCTGAGGTGTTAACGACCTGCTGACAGGCAGAACTCACCCAACTCGCCAATTAAACTCACGTCAGAGCTCCGTCTGCGTCCCACAAGACCGTCCTCATCATCGTGCATCACAAAGATTCTTGGCTCAGTCTCGTATCAGTTCACCTCCACAGATGATGAGACCTCAAACTGTTGCCATGCCGACAAGCAGTGATGTCAGATGTGACATCTTTTCACGTCACTATATCACCGTTGCGTAGGGTTGCAAAGGGGTGGAAAATTTCCAGTAAATTTCCGGTAATTTTCCAGAAACTTTCCATGGGAAGTTAAGCTGGGGAATTTTGGAAATATTCCAAATTGGAAACTTTCCATGGGAATTATGGGAATTATTGGGAATTTATGGGAATTAACTGGAATTTTGTGTTTTTTTAAACAAACTGTATCATATCTAGGGTTGCAAAGGGGCGGAAAATTTCCGGTAAATTTCCAGAAACTTTCCATGGGAATTTAAACTGGGGAATTTTGGAAATATTCCAAATTGGAAACTTTCCATGGGAATTTATGGGAATAATGGGAATTTATGAGAATTAACTGGAAATTTCGGATTTATTCCCGTTTATTCCCATATATTCCCGTTAATTCCCATATATTCCCGTTAATTCCCATATATTCCCGTTAATTCCCATAGAAAGTTTCCAACTTTGAAAATTCCCAGAATTTTGCAACCCTACCGTTGCGACTACTCTGTTTATCAAGTCTATAAAACGAATTGTTGAACAAACATTTTAGATTAGCTGGGCTAACCGTTAGCTGTTAGCCGTTAGCAGTGTCTTAAATAACTTAATAAACGGCCCATGAAAAAAATATTTTCTATATAATATATATATATAAATATATCCTAGTTCCAACATGACTGAGCTAACTGGAGTAGTTTCATGTCGTGTCCCACAACGGGAGGGTTTTAACAGCTGACGTCCTGATGTTAGCTTAGCTACTGCTGTTAGCTGTCAGCAGCAGCTAAGCTAACAACTAGCCTACGATAACCATGACTAATTACAAAAACGTGCACACAGAAATAGTAATGTTTGTTCAATAATTCGTTTTATAGACTTAACAATCATCAGATTTAGTCAAAACGGTTTTGGCGGCCCGGAGCCCCCACATTTGGTGGGGAGCGTACATCAGTCCAACTGCCCAAAAGTCCGACGGCTCATTTCTCCGACTACCCATTCCACAGTGTTAGGGTTAGGTTTAGGGTAAGGTTAAATAGTTATATCTTCCGACATCAATCACTTGTATTTCGTCCGAAATTTTTAATTATGATTAATTTTTAATTATGATTAAAAATACCAGACACAATCTTAAACAACTGTACAAATACAGTTGTTTAAGATTGTGCCTGGTATTTTTAATCATAATTTTAAAAAGAATAATAATTAGTTTTAAAAAAAATTCAGGCGACCCCATTTGAATTCCAGGCGACCCCAAGGTTGAAAAACACTGACCTAGGCTAATTGCCTGTGCTGTTTACTACAGGAACTGAGCTTGTAATACATCCAATGTTGAGTTTACTTCATCTGCTAACATGAAGGTTTTGCAGCATCTCAGCATTTTGTATTTTCATGACCGTCACCTTTAACAAAACCAATTAGGCTCTATATCATAAAACAGTATCAATTACAATATCAGGCCTTAGACCTGACATTCAAATCACCATGTTCCTGCAGTTTATTTATCCGCAGCTGCATTACACTACTCCTTTAGTTCTGCTGCTGCTGCTGCAATCCCTCAAATAATAGAAGTTGTGTATCTCTTGTCCTGTGACTTTAAACGCAGCACAACCAGCCCCTCTCTCTCTCTCTCTCTCATCTCTTCTCTTTCCGGACCAGTAACCCTCCCTCCCTCCCTCCATCCCTCCCTCCCTCCCTCCCTCTCTCCTCCAAAGCTGCAGCAGCTTCAAGGACGCTCCATCACCGAGTCACTATGGAGGATAAGTCCTCTGCTACTTCCTCCTCATAGCACGTCTATACTGCCACCTACTGCACTGGAATGTATGGAATTATGGCATTAGCTTTATTGATTATTCATATATATATATCTATATTAGCAGTATTTTTCTATGACAGAGATTTATCTTTTCTAAAAAAAAATTAATAATTTGATATATTCTTATGCTTAAAAAGTCAGAATTTACAAATTTTAAATTAAAATGTAGGCCTACAGCACCTTTAAATCTGTTTAAGTGTATTATCAGTCTCTAAATACTAAAAGAAGTGTTTATTAAGCAGAGAAAATGGTGTCGTGACTGCACTTTTTAGCTGCCAGTGAACATGCAGTGCACCTTTTTTGCCCACTAGATGGCAGGCGTTCCCCTGCTTTATGGCCACAGTAGTGTGTGTGTGTGTGTGTGTGTGTGTGTGTGTGTGAACAGCTCACACTCCAATACACATGAACCTGCTGAACCTCTCGCATCCTCATCTGTTCCTCTGTGACTGAACTTGAATTGCAACAGCACAG
>NW_028220378.1:0-5212 GCF_045865225.1 Trachurus japonicus | reverse complement strand
CAGTGGCGTAGCTGACTGGTTCATGCAGATGGGGCGAGACCCTGTAGTGGGCCTATTAGGAATGCGCGATACAAATCCCAGATAGCACACGTACGTCTGGCCGACGTCGGCCTGAGGTTGGACGTCGGCCCTATAATTTATAACATCTGTCAAGCATCGGCCCATGGGCGAATATCTTCAAATTTGATACTCATTTGTGCCAGCTCATCAAACGGTGCGTCGGCTTTAAGTCGGCCGCAGACCTGCCCACAGACGGCGGGACCTCCTGTCAGTTTGGTCCAGACACGTCGACGGAGTGCGTTTCAGGTAAGTTACTTGGGATATATTGCCAAAAAAAAGAGAAAAGTTAGGCCTATTTCGTTTATTTTGTAAAAGTTAAAGGTTTCCGGTGAGTGGCGTGGTACAACGCGGTCGAAATAACAGGCTACCAGCACAGGTGCCAGCTTATTTATAACTGTATTTGGCGTTAACGTTAGTTTAACTTAACGTTAGTTATCCTAACATAACGGTTACAGCCGACACCAATAAAATGTTAAGTCCTATTTTTTTCCCTCTATTGGACGTTATCTGGCTGGAAAAAGGTAGAAGTGACGGGACCGGTAAGCCGTTGTCAAAGCAAAAAAAAAAAAAAAAAAAAACCTCCAGAACTAGAGGGGGGGCTGGCCGGCCTGCTGCCCGGGCACAAGGCGCTGGTGTGCGGATGAGTGAAGGAGGGAGACTCGGTCTCTGGAGCTCACCATGGTTACATAGATAGCAGACGCTTTTTAGGCTACATTTTTGTCCTCGCGCTTATGACAGCTGACTTGAGAATGATATTAGGCTACTCTGGTTAACTGTTGAGACAATTGAAATTGGTAAAAACAAATGTGTATGCTTATCAAAATTACAGAAAGAAGTGGCAGGCAGGGAAGTGACGTTTTACACGATGGCAGAGGGAAAGGGCTTGAGAGTGTGATTGTTGCTGAGATTTAATCAGGTTGATTTGTCAGTGATTTATGACAAGACCGGACACTGCACAGAGCAGCAACCACGAAGACTTGTCATCTCACTGGTCATTAAATAAGACACATTGTTTACTCCAGCACTCCTTAATTCTTTACCAATTCTTTCCTTTTTACTTCGCAGAGCAGTGAGCGAGTGAGCAAGCACCTGATAAACAGCGGATGCGCACCAGATGATTGACCGGGGCAAAAACTGAAACGAGAGTCATACAGAGAGGAAAACACAGCTATCGGCTACAATATAAGGTAGGTAGCCTATGTCCAAAAGGCTTTGTCCTGTCGTCACGACGTGAGTGAGGGAGGATGGTGGTTCAAGTTTAGTGATGAGGAAACTGTCACTAGGTGCGTTTCCATACCCCTTGAAATGCGCAAAACCTAAATATCGAAATTAAAAACTGGTAATGGAAACACCTACATTTCTAAAAAACTCTCAAATATCGCAAAAAAGTTTTTAGTTTTTGAGACGAATCGATACAAACTTGTATCGCAAAAGTGTAATGGAAACACTTTTTCTACACATCACCGGCGTCAGCGGAGTTGTGTGTGTCCACGCTGTGTTGGTTTATGTAACTTGAGGGGACAAATGAACCACATGTTTATTGTCATGCATTGCTGACCTGGGCATCGTTTCTCAATAAATTAGAAAAACCTTTCCTATCATTCTCCTTTTCCGTGCATGGTTGAAGGAGATTGGCTCGCATCCACGTTCCCACTCCCTCCTGCGCCGACATGTCACCTTAAGTCACATAAACCAGTACGGGTGTGTGGACACAACCACCTTGATGTGGTCACACGGGCTTTGCCTTTCAGTAATCAAGCGCTGTTTTCGTCTTTGTTAAAAACAGTAACAGCAACAGCTGTAGGCAGCTGAGATGGCGTAGCCACGAGTGTGCCAGTGCCACCCACAGAGGAAGCTGGCATACCCAAAAATGTGATGCATTTTTTGTTTTTGTTATAGTCTATAGCTTCTAACATGTTATCGATCAGTCAATACATTTGTAAAAATCGCCGTCAGGTGATGCGTTGCGACACCTGCACCGGCTCGCGGAGAAACTGGACTAATGGAATGATTAACGAGTTAAAGGCCAAACCACGCCGTCTTGCCCTTTAAATTGAGAGCTGCGCAGTGCGCACAGGAAAGCAGCGATATCGTTGTCCTCTGCTGCTTTGCGATATAAAACCATCAGGCCAAGCTGTTACATGTGATGAGCCCAGTAGTTGTGTTCAGATGGTTAAATAGCTTTGTTGATCATGCGATCAAAGTAATTTAAGCGCCGTTACGCACGCCGCATCTCTCTCGTCCAGTGCGCTCCTCTCCTCTCCTCTCCTCTCCAGTACCTGGCTGCTCAGCTCTGGGACTGGGGCTGAGAGACGTCACCGCTTTCATTCCGTAGTGATCCCTCTGGTCAGCGCGTTTAGATCCGAGTGTGGCCTGAGTGTCCCACACCTGAGCTCTGTGCCATAGCGCGCAGCTCCAGCTCAATGAACGACAGCAGGTCTCCCAGTTACCTGCAGCTGCTGCTCAACACTGATCAGAGCAGCTCACCCTTTGCTGAGGTTTTCTTATGCTGCAGCTCCACAATATGTTTATTTGTCCCTCTCTCTATTAATGCGTCGGATCAAATTTTTATTCTGCGTTTGTATCCATCCAGCTCTCTGTCCACACTCTCCATGGCGGAAACTGTTACGCGCAAAACCCTCATTTAAATACTGCGGTTTGCGCTGTTGTCATTTAGCATATTACTCATAGTAGATCATTGTGCTTGCCTAATCAGACACGCAAAAGTGTGTTTTTTGAATGACTTTGTTATTGATTTATTTGAGCACGTCATATCCATAAAACCTGTCCCTCTTCAGTCATTTCTAATCGTTAACACACACACACACTTTGTACGTGTAGACACTCCGTGACTCTGCTGTTCTGGCCCTGACATCTCTTCCTCATCTTTCTCCTCTTTTTCTTCCTCACCGCAGTTCTCAGCCTCTGCAGATGAAATGAGGAGGGGGGAGCCTAATGCCATTTGATTCGTCAGGGCCAGCGGAGCCTTCGAGGAGTGAGATGCTGATGAAGAGGACTCACAAGTTATAATCTATTGATGACGGTTTTTATTGATTGAATTTATGCTGTTTTGTAGCCTAACCTGAGTGAAGCATGAATAAAGTTTTTTTAAACTTGACTTTTGCCTCTTAATTGTACATGCAGCACACAGGGATTATAATTTATTTATTTATTACGTAGGATTGTAGAATATTGTAGGCTACCTAGTTCAAAAGGCCCGACCTAAATGAATAAAGGTCGTATGAATTATTTATAGGCTAAATATATGGAGCGCCTGGCGCTCCCGCTCCTGCTTTTATTGATCGCCGAGACGTCGGCCGGTGGTCGAGCTCGATCAAAGGCCGACGTCTCGGCGATATCTTGCCAATTAGCAAACGCTCTCCATGCGACGTCTTGGCGACGGAACTTGATGCGTCGGGAATACGTCGGCACGACGTATGTGTGCTATCTGGGATGTAGTCTACACAGGGCTCCAGACCAAAGCTGCCACTGTAAATGCGCACATGACAGACTGTCACTATGTGCTCAACTTCTTGCCGACTCATACACAGACTATCAGCTGTCTACATGAGACTGACAATAGACCCGTGAAATCAACAATAAGTTACCACATTGCGGCGCAGCGCTTCACTCCCCATCAATCAGAACATGTTCACAGCTGCTCTGCAGTCCGTCTCCGGACACGGAGCAGAAACCCAGGTCCGACAGTGCAATGCTGTCCCCTCCTCTCAGTCTTCACAGTCAGCAAATCAGCTCATCACGCAAGAAAGTCACAACAAACAGGTTTTGCACAGATAACTCTTAAAATGTGTGCAACACCTTCTCATCACAATCCACGCCATCTACACAGTTATCAGCTGTTATTAAAATCCAACTCATCAATAACAGGATCGCGATATTGAACCACCGCTCACATTACACAACAAACCGTTAACAATTAATCCACACTCAAACCAAAGCAACAATAGTGTTAACTGTACTCAACAAGCTATTATTACAAGGTTTACAACAGATATGACAGACAACCTGGGCTGTGCATGTGTAAAGAAGAGAGGGAGGGAGGGAGAGAGAGAGAGAAAAGTAGGTAAAACCTGCTAGCTGTTAGCTGCCGTAGCTCAGCCGTTGGTCTCCCGTCAGGTGAAAGCTGCCGTTTATTCCTCAAATGAAGTTTAAAAAAAAGTTGTTGAGCCTCTCCGGTACAGTTATCCATCACTGCTGTTGAATTAGCCGCTAAACTGCTGGACGCTAAAACCGAGGGGGCGTCTGTTTGTTTACACTTCACGAAAGCAACGTGAATGTACGTGCCGCTCACACTCAGTAGAGTTACGCAATGAGGCAGCGTAGCGTCAGCCACACACACACCGTACAGTGGTTTCTGACCGGAGGTAAACAGAGAAAATCACCAAATGCTGACACATTTAAACCTGTGGTAAAGTTATCTGAAATAAAAAAAATAATTAAACCTTAGATTAACTAAATAATTTAATTATTCCTGACAGTAGGTGAGGCACTGCCTCAAATGCCTCCCCTGACTGAACGTCCGTTAGACCCAGCTATTAATTGAATAACGCCGGCTATTATTTGAGGAAATACGCTATTCGTGTCTCAGTCGTGAAGCTGAGCTCCTATGAGTCTCTCTCTATGTGTGAGGACGTGCACAGAGCGAAATGATAGTGTCTGTCAATTAAATGAGCATAAACAGCCCAACCCGACGCGCTGGTTCGAGCCGGGTTCGTAATGGCTAGGTCAGGCCAGGGCCGGGGCTGGGCTGCCATCTGGCTTATTCTGCTTTTTTTTTCTTTTTTTTTTGCCGGGCTCGGCCCAATAATCAGTGTATCGGTCCGTGTCGGGTCTGCACTTCAACGACCGCGGGTAGGCCCGTTACAACTCTAGCTTGATGAGCAGGGCGAGTGCTTTGCGGTGCTGTATGAGCCTGCACAGTGCACACAAACACAAACAGCGCGCGGAGGAAAAGAGCGAAGAAGAGGGGGGCTGCAAGGGGTACTGCGACGGGTTCAATTGACAGTAGCAAAGCAAACAGATTTGCTGTGGTTCTAGCAATCGGTCCTCAAGAACCCCCTTGTCAGTGGGCCTATGGTGAACCTGGCCTGGGGCGCCCGCCCCACCCGCCCCCTACCTGGCTAACGCTACA
>NW_028220377.1:0-5946 GCF_045865225.1 Trachurus japonicus | reverse complement strand
AGCAGAAGTAAGTGGTCCGGTCGTTTTTCGCTAATGCTGCGTTCCAGGCAGGCTTTTGAAATCGTAAATTACAGCTTCAAGTCACAACTTACAACTTTGTAGCGTTCCAGGCAACCCACTCGTGTTTTTTCCGACCTGTTTTAACCGGTAAAAGTCACTATAACGGCCACTCGTAACTTCCGACCGGTGAACTCGTACCAGATCGAACTGGTACCACTTCACGGTCGGAAAAATACGAGTTTCCTTGAACGCACCATAACAGTCCTCGTCCCTACGTCGCCACATTCACGGCGTTCCTTGGCTGCACACACAGCCCTGCATGCCGCTCTCTCTCCTCATTGGATAAAAAACTGTAGGATACGAGAAATGTTTTTCTCTCTCGCTCAGAGCAGAGCAGAGTGACTGACAGACCCGTGTTTCAGACCAAACACTCTATGTAAGTGATTGCTGTCGGAAGATATAACTATTTAAGACTTATATTAACACAAATATATCACTTACTTCTGCTTTAATGTGTATAATTTTTTTTACAAAGCCTATTACATTTTTTTTTCCCCTACCTTTTTTAAATCTTTTCTAATGCATAAAATCTCACCTGCAAAGATTTTCAATTGCGCCTCAAACAATTTCACTCTGCATTACTTTCTACACTTACTGGGTCAAACTGCTGGAAGTGTGTGAACTTTCAGCAAAACCCTCCACCCTTGTGACAAATGTAATCTCTGGCAGAGGTAGCCTCATGACAATAGCAGATCAAGTACAGTGCAACACCAGAAATGTAGTCAACATGGAGCACAATCAATACCTCTGATAATCATTGGATTATTATAGTCACAGGGAGCATGCATTGCAGGTTCAGAGCCAATAGCCAACAGCCATCCACCACAGGCTGATCTGTCCTGACAGGTCCACAGCTAGCCTGTTGTCCTCTGTGTCCAATGGCTGGGTAATGACACCCAGAGGGTGTCTGCTGTCCTTTTTGCAGAGAACCTCTAAAGACAGAGTGGTGCCAAAGTGAGTGCAGGTGCTGCAGAGAGGAGATCAGGAGCCGAGCCATTGCTCAGACACAGACCTCCTTTCCAGGCAGGTGAGACTGGAGTTGATTCTGGGTCATGCATTACACTCAGTGAGGGTAGGCTTTAATTCATTCATCCATTATTAATTCTTAGTAGACTTACTCTGTACTTTAGGTGCACCTTCTTACCATAATCCCTCTGGACTCATTAAATACATGTAGCTCTTAAGGTTCCTGCTGCACTGAAGCTTACTGATGTCCTTCACATTGGATAAAAGCATCTACCCAATGAGTAAATGTAATGTGAATGTAATCCACAGAGATTGAAGGCAGGGAGCAGGTGAAAGCCCTTTCAGAAGCCATGGCCCAATATGTACAGTAAATCTGCCAGAAAGTACACGTGTTCCTGATTTATCAACACTCCATCCTGTCAAAGTTTTGTTTTGTTTCAGCTCTGTATTCATCTATTCATCATAAAAGACATCGTCATCATCATCTTTTCTCTCTTGTGTAATAATCTAACCAGAATATGCTGACACCCTGCTTTCTTCAAACTGACTATTACTGTTTCCTCCACTAATGTTCTGGCTGATTGTCTCACTTCTGTAGGAGTCTTTCTTCCACTGGGCCTTTGGAGTGACTGAGCCTGACTGTTAAGGAGCCATTGATGTGGACACTGGGAAATCCATCCTTTTTGTTCCCAAACTGCCTGAAAGCTATGCCACTTGGATGGGAGAGTGAGTCACACTAATCCTCAAAGAGCTGTGGACATGGCCAACAATCATCACCAGCCGCTCCTGAGCTGTGATCTCTAAGTTGAAGAAACAAAGTCATGGCCTCCACCTTTCAATCATGTATTGCCAGAAAAACAGTGTGTATGGTTTTACAAATCAATTACTTCATCTTTTTTTTCTCCTTCTTATGTCTTTTTGTGTCAATGGTACTTTTCTTTATCAGTTCTCCAAAAAGATATCAGTGTTTTTAGGTAAAGGGACCAGTATTGGATAAGAGCTGATCTTAATTCCACTTACATCAGCCTGATTATACAAGTAAAGTTTACTTTGCAGGACAACAGAAAAACATTTTTCTTTTTACTTAAAGCAGAAGTAAGTGATATATTTGTGTTAATATAAGTCTTAAATAGTTATATCTTCCGACAGCAATCACTTACATAGAGTGTTTGGACTGAAACACGGGTCTGTCAGTCACTCTGCTCTGCTCTGAGCCGAGGAGAAAACATTTATCGTATCCTACAGTTTTTATCTAATGAGGAGAGAGAACGGCATGCAGGGCTGTGTGTGCAGCCAAGGAACGCCGTGAATGTGGCGACGTAGGGACGAGGACTGTTATGGTGCGTTCAAGGAAACTCGTATTTTTTCCGACCGTGAAGTGGTACCAGTTCGATCTGGTACGAGTTCACCGGTCGGAAGTTACGAGTGGCCGTTATAGTGACTTTCACCGGTAAAACAGGTCGGAAAAACACGAGTGGGTTGCCTGAAACGCTACAAAGTCGTAAGTTGTGACTTGAAGCTGTAATTTACGATTTCAAAAGCCTTGCCTGGAACGCAGCATTAGCGAAAACGACCGGACCACTTACTTCTGCTTTAACTCAGGTTATGAAATTTGAAAATATTTCCATTTTATGAAATATTGAAAGTGGAGTTCACCTTTAGATCACTGAATGCAGTACATGTGGAGCCATGATATCTGAGTATACTTTGTTATTCCTTTGATGTTTGTCTCAGATGAATATCCTTGGATCAATGATGATACTTTAACAAGACATTTCTATGAGTCACTCTTCACAAGCCTCTTTCACATGGCTGTATGGAGGCACTTCACCTGGTTAGTAACTAATTGACTCATTATTTTACTGTTAACTCTTTGACTGCCAGCCATTCTCACAGCAGCTTCCTCCAGCTTGCCAGGCATTTTCCAGCTTTTTGACTGATTTCCGTAGACCCACCATAATATTATGTACTGTTACTACATACACATTCAACCCATCAAAGGAAAGAAGAGGGTCTCTAGTTTCCAGCAAAAAAACCTGTTTGTTTCTATCTTGTTCCAGTCTTGTGAAATTGGCGGTTGAATATAGGTTACTTCAGCCCAAAATGCCATTTTGGCACCAAAATCTTGAGAAAAAGAGGTTTTTGTGTCGGCTGTCATTTTCAGGTGAACCAGTACAATTGGCTCCTTTATATTTTGCTTTAGTGACGCCTCAACATCTGTACAGTTGTTCTCTTGTAAACAACAACTAAATCAACACTGACAAATGACTTTTGATGACAAAAGACAAAATATTTAGCTACTGACACACACTACTGCAGCCTTTTTTCTTTCTTTTCTTTGAGTTACAACTTTTTCTTTCCTTTTTTTTAGTGTGTGTGCGTACGTGACGTGTGCGTGTGCATACGTGTGTGTGTGTGTGTGTGTGTGTGTGTGTGTGTGTGTGTGTGTGTGTGTGTGCGTGCGTGCGTGTGTGTCTGTGTGTGTGTGCGCGCGCGCGCGGATCAGTTCGACAGGTTTTTGTAGCCGAAACACGGCGCTTTAGATCAGATCCAGCTTCCTCTGGTCAGCAGGCAGCGGTCTCACTCACTGTCTCTGTCTCACACACATCTACACACACACACAGCCTACAGCTCTGGCTGACGCCCCCTGAACTCACAGCCACAGACATGTGCGCTCACAACAGAGTACAGACACTCCCACCACGTTTACCTCTCGTCACGTTCGCCGGCGCCGTCCGTTCCTCATCCACACTACTGTAGATCGCGGGGTTTTCAAGCTGCTATCTGAGTGATTTCTCGCAAAATCTGGCGACTTTCCAAACGCTCTTGACGACTAACGACGAGCGATCGACGGGGTTGTTGTTACTAACGTGTGTGCTTTGTATCACGGAGTTGCACGGAGCTTCAACGAGCTGCCGAGCCGCCATGAGCCCCGCCGCCGCCCCCTAAGCTCTCACCGGCGGCCAGAGTGTCACGGAGCGGCGCCGCTGCAGTCAGACACCCGCACCGCTCCGTGAGGGGGGGGGGATACGCTATATTTTTTACATCTCTCAATCCAAATGTGTTTTTCTGCACTTTATTTTGATGATACAAGTCTGATCTTCACAGAGGAGTAGGGCAAGACATTCAACATGGCGTTGCCATTAAAAAAACGCTAAGACGAGTTATCTCGTCTTTGGCAGACTACGCTTGGATTCGCTAAGACGAGATAACTCGTCTTTGGCAGTGAAAGAGTTAAGCATCATCTTGTATCTACATTTAAACAATTTAAAACAGTTATCATTTAGTATCTAATCAATTTCCATCGTGGCAATTAATTATACCAGAGAGGCCACGAAGCCACAGAGGCTCCTGTCAGACTGACCTTTATTCTGCAGCAGCAGCAGAAGAAATCTGGTGCTTCTTGTTTGTGTCGCTGTGTGTGTGTGTGTGTGTGTGTGTGTGTGTGTGTGTGTGTGTGTGTGTGTTGTGTGTGTGTGTGTGTGTGTGTGTGTGTGTCCTAATTACTGCCTGTCAGCATCCCTGCTGATTGTTGACTTCCTGTCCAACCTCAAATCAGCAGTGCTCCTCACACATTTTGGTTTCTTTCCTACATTTATGTAGTTACCAGCTTCAGCCACTAGTTCCTCTGAATACGACAAGTGAGATGAAATTCTTATTTTACATTGGATGGTTGTGATAATGTGAAACCAGACTTGTCAGACTTTTCATTTCAGATAATGGATTTGATTATCAGCCTGGAAATAAACTCATTTGATGCATTGTCTTGCCATTTGGAGGCACTTGTGTCGCGACCACGCGACCAGGCTCTAACCAGTCGGCTTCAGGGATGACACAGGTGCACATATTTCTATTGTTGAAAACCTAGAGTCTGGTGGGATTCGCTGCCATATGGTACGATGTTTGACTCACCGGTTGCTTCCGCTCCCCACCTGCAGCTTGGCGGCCAGCTCTAGCGTCCTGCCTGTATCGACCTCCGTCCGTCGTCACGCAGTCGTGGCTTTGTCAGTTCATTTCTGTTTAGACGAGACAATAACTAAAACTATAAATCAATCTTGAAGGTGGAGGATCCTTCGTCAACTTTCTTCACTGCTCTGCGGGGCTCCAGCCTCGTCTCCACGCGGCTCTCACTTTGGCGTTTTCCCAGCATCCCCCTGCTCCTTCTGCTCACGTCAGACTTAAAGGGATAGTTCACCCTAGAATGATATTTCGCTCATTATCTACTCACCCTCATGTTGACTAAGGGCTGGAAGAAGTTTCAGATTCCTCCGTGGCTTCTCTGAGTTACAGGGGGTCTCGGCGTAGCAGTGCATGTCCATATAACGGTTGCAAAGGGACACCGGAGCTCTTCGTAAAAAAACACACACAAAAAAACATCCAAATACCTCCATGATGCTCGTATGTAATGTCCGTCTTGTGCTGAAGCCCCAAATTGCGTAATTGTCCCGAAAAAAATTAAATAAGTTGTTTGTAGCGGAAGCTTCTCGAAGCTCCTCTTCCTGGTCCGTCCAAATCTCGCGTGATTTGCGCCGGCGTCAGTATGCGTCAGTGCGGTTACTGCGAATCACGCGAGATTTGGACGACCAGGAAGAGGAGCTTCGAGAAGCTTCCGCTACAAACAAGCTTAAAATATAGACTTATTTAATTTTTTTCGGGACAATTACGCAATTTGGGGCTTCAGCACAAGACGGACATTACATACGAGCATCATGGAGGTATTTGGATGTTTTTTTGTGTGTGTTTTTTTACGAAGAGCTCCGGTGTCCCTTTGCAAACCGTTATATGGACATGCACTGCTATGCCAAGACCCCCTGTAACTCAGAGAAGCCACGGAGGACTCTGAAACTTCTTCCAGCCCTTAGTCAACATGAGGGTGAGTAGATAATGAGCGATATATCATTCTAGGGTGAACTATCCCTT
>NW_028220376.1:0-13535 GCF_045865225.1 Trachurus japonicus | reverse complement strand
TTTAAAGACCGGGTAAACCAAGAATAAATATGTGTTTTAAGTTTATAATACCACAGGAAAACATATTATTAACCACTCAGTCAAATTTGGAGGACTAAAAAAGTCGTATAAAGTATATAAAATTCTGCATCAAAGTTGTCAATAAATGAGCAGTTTTCTCTGGTTCAGGACGGTGGGGGCGTGTCGCGATATGGTCGTGCTGCAGGCAAAGAGACCACGCCTCATGGCAGCAGAGCTGGACTTCACTGACCGTCCCTGATACACGACCTAAACATACACGTTGTCATAAAGACGGGAAAGTGACCTCAAACACTCCACCACACACCCCATTCCTCAGCACTGACACAGCTGATAAACCTTAAGGAAATATTTCTTACCTCAACTCTTGGTGTCTAAAACAGTCCCAGCAGCTGCAGCCATCCAGCTGTAACAGGTTATAATCCACCATGCTGCTCCCGTTTACATCTCGTTACCGGTCAGCGTGTTTCAGCCATTTGCATTGTGTGAAAAAAATAAATAAAGTTTTTTGCTAACGTTAGCTTAGCTTTAGCTTAGCTTTAGCTTTAGGTGTCCTGACAGGACAAGCAGTAGCAGAGACAGTGAATCATCTCTGGAACTGGTACCGAGTCCAGACCTGGTCCAGAGCCGGGAGGCTACGGCTGCTACCGCGGCTAAAAACTTTTTTTTTCTTTCACACAATGCAAACGGGCAGACCGCGAGTAACAATTGAAACGGGAATAATATCGGTGGATTATTAACGTGGTGCTGGATGACTACTGATGCTGCTGCCTGTTTTAGACACCAGAGTGAAGGTAAGAAATGGTTTGATCACCTGTGTGTCCGCTCGGACGTGGTGGACTGAGACCACGGCGGAGTTTTTTTTTTTTTTTACGGTGTTTTCTGTCCGTGATTTTATGGCTGGTCTGGTCTCCCTGTGTGTGGATGAAAGGAGGCTGTTTGGTCGGACAGTGTGTTAATGAGGGAGACTCTGGTCAAATTGACGGTGTTGCTGGTGTTGCTGCTGCTGCTGCTGCTGCTGTGTGTGTGTGTGTGTGTGTGTGTAACGTCGTGAGGGGTGTGTGACCGGGGGAGTCAGCCTCTCTCCCCGCGGTGAAGGCTGTTTATCACGGTGTGAATAAGTTAACGTTAGTGCTGTAAACTCGTTATATGAAGGAACAGGACAGTGGTCTCCCCTGTGTGTGAACATGAGCTACGTTTAGTTAGCTGGCTGTTTCACGTGTTTCAGCTAGACTGAAGTAGCCTCGTAAACCAGCCTCTCGCGGAAATGCATTTCATTTTATTTCTCGGGAGAGTCTGGCCAGAGACGTTCTAATATGAGGAGACAGACCACTCTGCCCGTTTTGAATGGGGAAAGCTGCGACGCCAAAGATGGCGCATGTCCCGCCCCTTTTCACCAGCAGCCAATCACCTGCTTTGCCAGAGCTGAACTAGGCCAATCATGTTGTTGCACCAGCGCATGCGCACAAGTAGATTTACGACAGACAAACCTACCTGGTGGCAACAACAACACGGCTTTAGCACCGTGTGTACTGTATGTGGTCACTGGTCAGGTTGAACATTTACTCTAAGGTTTTCGGAAAAGCCACCGGCGACCGGGAGCGGCTCCTCATCCTGGAGGAAAGCTGTTACATTTACCCGCGGAGTTTTAGAGGTTTACTGCCGGCTTGTTAATTTGGCAGCCACATTGGTTGGTCTTAATGAAAAGTGAAGCTTCAGGTCTGTGCTGCTGAACGAAAGAGCTACCTCGCTACGTATACAGAATTCACCACATTCACATCAATAAGTGTTTTACAATGAACCGATCAGTCCACCTTTTCTTTCATTTAACTTTTGAATGTATAGTTTTGTTCGTTTCATTTTTTAACCTAAACATTCAAACTGGGCCCCTTCCCCTGGGGGCGTTAGCCTCCTGTCCATGATAGCAGCAGCAGCAGCAGCAGTAGCAGTCCACTCCAAAAAAAAAACAACAACACACACACAGTCCGGGTGAAGCACTGGAGCCGTGGACCGATAGACACCGTCACCATTAACGAGAGCCTCTCGTTTTATTGTACCGAGTACGAGAGGCTTGTTGTGAGCTGAGAAGCGGCTGTTAGCGGCGGATGCTAACCGAAGCTAGCGGCGGATGCTAACGCTACCGCTAGTCGAAGTTAGCATCGAGCTAGCTCAGCACAACGAACGCCCCTCATACTTGTTACCGGTCGAGGCTTTAGTTGTTAGTGATGGTCGGTAATCAGTCCGTGGCTCCAGCGGTTCACTCGGACTGTATTTATTTATTTTTAACTGACTGCTGCTGCTGCTGAGACGACATGCTAGCACTAATACATCCATGCTAGCATTCGATAGCATCCGAGACAGCTAACGTTTGTGGGGATCGTGGGAGGGGGAGCAGACACAGTCACCACACACAGAACTAGGAGCCCATAGGTGATTATTAAGACGGATTTCATGTAAGTCTAGCGTTTATTTTTTAGCAAAAATCTCCAGACTCAAGCCGATATGTCTCCAGGCAGACCAGGGGCAGACCGGTGTAGGTATGCTCGGGCTGCTGCTAGATCACGGATTTAGCCGTTACAGCCGTACAGTAACGGCTGTGTCGTAAATCCGCGCGCATGCGCAGTTGAGTACTCCCTGTGGAAAAATAGCGATTTAAACGTCATTCTGCGGTAAAGTCTATGTTTTTTTGGTTTTTATTTGTATCTTATTTCACTGGCTAGCACGTCTGTATGTTTTTTCCGTCCTGCTATCACGTTAAAGGGTGGATTTGACCACCCCTCCATTCAATTAGATAGGGGTCTGGTCTTCTTGGGCTTTTCGAAGCGTCGCCAATATGGCCGCCGAGTGGCCTGACTTGCCTAGAAGGACTTTGGTCTGGCCTCATCCCCCCTGCAAGCGTTTGGGGTGGGCGGGAGCTGGGCGGGAGTAGCCTAGTAGCAAAGACGGTTTAATATCTTTGGTAGTAGCGTTGACAGACAACCCCATTCAGCCAATCAGCAAGTTGGTGTAGTGACGGGGCTTTGCACCAGTCGGTCCCTGATTGGCCAACGTGCTGTGTCAATCACAGCGGGCGACGCTGATTGGCTCGGCCTTCTGAGGGTTTCAGTCCAAACGCTTAGAATGGGGATGAGGCCAGACTCTCCCTCGGAATGAAATGAAATGCACTTCCGCGAGAGGCTGGTTTACGAGGCTAAGACTGAAGAGCAAGTGGGACGGAAAACCTCTGAAGTCAGTTGGCTGAATGTATTTATATGTAGAGCAGAGCAGGGGGTGGGTTTATGTACGGCCGCTTTACGTAAAGCGGCCTTCGATTTAAGCCCGCCCATTCAAAACCTGCACACAGAACAGTCTCTGAGGCCTAGCTCCTAAAGGAAATGATGAATGGCAAAAATATTTTTTACATGTTTTGAGGGACACATTTAAGGCCTAATTAATATGATAAGAAGAAAAATACTGAATTTGGTTTACCCGGTCTTTAAAGCAGAAGTAAGCGATATTTTTGTGTTAATATAAGTCTTAAAAAGTTATATCTTCCGACAGCAATCACTTACATAGAGTCAGTACGTTTACATGACACTTGAAAAAACCGAATTATTGCCTTAATCCGACTATAACTGGACAACTGAAGTGCATGTAAACACCTTAGTCCGACTGAAATCGGAGTTGGAGAACTCCGATTAAGACACCCAGATAATGCGATTGGAATTCGATTTTCTCCGTCATGTATACACCTTAGTCGGAGTATAACTGGACAATGCATGTGCGCATGCTCCACAACAGTAGAGACGGCACCAAGTGGAGCAGAGAAGCCGCCCAAACCCGGCAAAGTAAAGAAAAAAACCCAACATCAGCGCCGAGTCAATGCAGGGTTCGACAATAACGGTTGCCCGATTGCCCGGGGCAAGTAAAAATTACCGGCGGGCAGGTAGAACCTGCACGGACTTGCCCGGTCGGGCAAGCACCGACTCAGATTTTATTATTTTTTTATTTTCGGACTTTTTATGCATTTATTTTGAAAGGACAGCTGGAGAGAGACGGGGGGAGAGGGAGAGAGTGAGAGGGGGGGTTGACGCGGAGCAAAGGCACTGTCAGGTGGGATCGAGCTGGGTCGCTGCAGCGGGTGCTCTACCAGGTGAGATAGGCTGTACGTCGCTCGCGGCTCGCCGTATTTAAAGCAGAAGTAAGTGATATATTTGTGTTAATATAGGCTAAGTCTTAAATAGTTATATCTTCCGACAGCAATCACTTACATAGAGTGTTTGGACCGAAACACGGGTCTGTCAGTCACTCTGCTCTGCTCTGAGCCGAGGAGAAAACATTTATCGTATCCTACAGTTTTTATCCAATGAGGAGAGAGAACGGCATGCAGGGCTGTGTGTGCAGCCAAGGAACGCCGTGAATGTGGCGACGTAGGGACGAGGACTGTTATGGTGCGTTCAAGGAAACTCGTATTTTTCCGACCGTGAAGTCGTACCAGTTCGATCTGGTACGAGTTCACCGGTTGGAAGTTACGAGTGGCCGTTATAGTGACTTTCACCGGTAAAACAGGTCGGAAAAACACGAGTGGGTTGCCTGGAACGCTACAAAGTCGTAAGTTGTGACTTGAAGCTGTAATTTACGATTTCAAAAGCCTGCCTGGAACGCAGCATTAGCGAAAACGACCGGACCACTTACTTCTGCTTTAATCGGCGATTTCACCGAGCATTTCACTGACGGTGAGCGGCCTGACGCTGCTTCATTAACGCCGCCGCTGTTTCAGACTCGGGGCAGACGCACGCAACAGTCACCCGTTACCGTTTAGTTACCATACCGACGAGCTAACGTGCCCTTTTTAGGTTATAATCCTGTTGTCAATAAACACACGTGGAGACGGCGCTTCAACCAGGGGTGTGAAACATGCGGCCCGCGGGCCAAAACCGGCCCAACAGTGGGTCCAATCCGGCCCTCAGCAAGTGTGAAAATTTTAAATTGCACATATTTTTATCAAGAAATTTCAGGTGGTTCATAATATGTTTTGTAAAAGGATAGTTCATTAACTGTAAACATCTTAAAGCAGAAGTAAGTGATATATTTGTGTTAATATAAGTCTTAAATAGTTATATCTTCCAACAGCAATCACTTACATAGAGTGTTTGGTCTGAAACACGGGTCTGTCAGTCACTCTGCTCTGCTCTGAGCCGAGGAGAAAACATTTATCGTATCCTACAGTTTTTATCCAATGAGGAGAGAGAACGGCATGCAGGGCTGTGTGTGCAGCCAAGGGACGCCGTGAATGTGGTGACGTAGGGACGAGGACTGTTATGGTGCGTTCAAGGAAACTTGTATTTTTCCGACCGTGAAGTCGTACCAGTTCGATCTGGTACGAGTTCACCGGTCGGAAGTTACGAGTGGCCGTTATAGTGCACTTTCACAGGTAAAACAGGTCGGAAAAACACGAGTGGGTTGCCTGGAACGCTACAAAGTCGTAAGTTGTGACTTGAAGCTGTAATTTACGATTTCAAAAGCCTGCCTGGAACGCAGCATTAGCGAAAACGACCGGACCACTTACTTCTGCTTTAATAATGTACTAAAACAGAGGAAAAATAAAAAATTTTAAATATATGTATAGGCTATCATGCTATTGTTTTACTGGTTAGGCCTACTTGAGATCAAATTGTGCTGTTTGTCACCCCTGAACTAAATTGAGTTTGACACACATGATTGGCTGTTTGCCTGTCACTGTTGTTTCAATGTCCCACATCCTTGAGTTTTACAGGGGCAACTCAATAAACTAGAGTAACATGGAAAAGTCTAGGCTATTTCCAGTAGTTCAAGTCAAATGGCCCCAACCAAGTATTGAGAGCATATGGATGGACATGAACATTTTCATATTAAAAATTATTTTTTAAATTGGTCTTTTCTAATATATATATATTTTTAGATACTGCATTAATACTGAAGCTAAATTGTCCACTGCAGCATGTGAATGCAATGAAAAGAATAAAATCTGATTGGAGGAGCCAGCTATCTGTTAAAATGTTGTTCAGGTTAATGTTTTTAGCCATTAAAAGGCCCTTCAGTTCAAGATTTCAACTGTGATCGGGCATTAAACAGGTGGCTCACCTGTTCAGATAGGGCATGGAGGGTGTAACTGCTACTGGTCAAATAATGTGAAATAGCAGTTAATTTTACATGTCTGCAATGATTGCCATTTAAATGCAATTATAGATAATAACTAGAAAAAGCATTTCCAAGAATGGAAATGGTGTGACTGCTGACAGCAACTGAACGCTGTTGCAGAATTAGCAAATAGTGCAAGCTGTGATCACCATACAAATGTTTGACCAAGGTCAGAATCGAACCCACATCCTCATGGTCATTAGACTTCCACTCTGCCTCTAGGCCACAGTGCACACACAGTTGCAGAGACTGTTGTCTGTTAATGATCTGCACACTGTCAACATCAAGAAAGCTTGAGAGTCAAGCTTGAATGACTTAGAATGAAAATGTCTGTGAATTTCAGGCTGAGCACTAACCATATGGCCACAGAGAACCTGAGTTACAATGAGCTTTATACTATGAGGAATCAAAGACTGTCCAATGACAGCTGAATAATTGGAATCAAAAGTCAAGCAATGAAGTGAAAAGACTGAGGCAGGAATCGAACCCATGACCATATGATCACTAAACCTTTACTCTGCCACTCGGCTACAGAGAGCACACTGCTTTCAAAACTGTTGTCATTCATTGTAATGTGATGATGTGCTGCAAACTGGTATGAGTAATCAAGGAGATAACAAACACCTGTAACCAATTGAAGGCGGGGGAGGAGAGCAGAATTCAACATAACATAACAAGAGTTCTTCCCTTGGATTCGAACCAGTGACCTTAGGGTTGGCAAGCATCCACCCTAACCCCTACACTACAGTGGAGTTGTGAAGAAGAGAGGTTGAGACTTTGATGAATGTGAGATTTTTTGTGAAAAAGTTAAATATTTGAAAAAGTATAAATAGTTAAAAAGAGAAAAGTAATGCCGATAAAGTTCAAAAAAGCTGCCACGTTTTGATATATGAATTGTTGAAATAGCACAAAGTATGAAGGACTAGAAGAAGACCGTAAAAAGGCGGAAGAAAATGGCCAAACAGAAGAACAATAGTGTGACTGCTTCAGCAGTCACACTAACTAGAAAAAGCATTTCCAAGAATGGAAATGGTGTGACTGCTGACAGCAACTGAACGCTGTTGCAGAATTAGCAAATAGTGCAAGCAGTGATCACCATACAAATGTTTGACCAAGGTCGGAATCGAACCCACATCCTCATGGTCATTAGACTTCCACTCTGCCTCTAGGCCACTGTGCACACACAGTTGCAGAAACTGTTGTCTGTTAATGATCTGCACACTGTCAACATCAAGAAAGCTTGAGAGTCAAGCTTGAATGACTTAGAATGAAAATGTCTGTGAATTTCAGGCTGAGCACTAACCATATGGCCACAGAGAACCTGAGTTACAATGAGCTTTATACTATGAGGAATCAAAGACTGTCCAATGACAGCTGAATAATTAGTGTGACTGCTGAAGCAGTCACACTATTGTTCTTCTGTTTGGCCATTTTCTTCCGCCTTTTTACGGTCTTCTTCTAGTCCTTCATACTTTGTGCTATTTCAACAATTCATATATCAAAACGTGCAGCTTCTTTTGAACTTTATCGGCATTACTTTTCTCTTTTTAACTATTTATACTTTTTCAAATATTTAACTTTTTCTGATTTTTTTCAGCTTTATAATGTGTGTGTATTGCGTCTAACGAGCAGAGCCAGAGTGGTGTCAGAGTGGAGAGAGGCAAAAAAACATTCTAGAGTTTTTCTGGCTAAACTGTCAGCATGGCCACAAATTAAACTCTAGACAAATTATTTTCTCCAGTTTTGTAGCCACACTTGTCTTCTGGCTAAAATTCTGGTCAAAAATGCAAAGAGACTTAGATAATAATTTTAAATATTTTTTAAATGCAGCCAGGGAGCTCTCTGCTCTCATTAAGCTCAATGCATTTTTTTCACATCAGCAGGAGAAGGAGCTCAACTTTGTAACTTGCTGTTAAGTGCTTTTTAATTCATTTTAATTCACCAAAAAATAGTCACAGGTCACAAAAAAGTCCTCTTCTTACTTGGTGTGGCTAATTTATATTAATTTATTTTTGTTTTAAGCATCATTGAAAAATCTCACATTCATCAAAGTCTCAACCTCTCTTCTTGACAACTCCTCTGTAGTGTAGGGGTTAGGGTAACTGCCTGCCAACCCTAAGGTCACTGGTTCGAATCCAAGGGAAGAATTCTTGTTATGTTATGTTGAATTCTGCTCTCCTCCCCCGCCTTCAATTGGTTACAGGTGTTTGTTATCTCCTTGATTACTCGTACCAGTTTGCAGCACATCATCACATTACAATGAATGACAACAGTCTTGAAAGCAGTGTGCTCTCTGTAGCCGAGTGGCAGAGTAAAGGTTTAGTGATCATATGGTCACGGGTTCGATTCCTGCCTCAGTCATTTCACATCATTGCTTGACTTTTGATTCCAATTATTCAGCTGTCATTGGACAGTCTTTGATTCCTCATAGTATAAAGCTCATTGTAACTCAGGTTCTCTGTGGCCATATGGTTAGTGTGTTAGGTGTTGTGCTATTTCAACAATTCATATATCAAAACGTGCAGCTTTTTTTGAACTTTATCGGCGTTACTTTTCTCTTTTTAACTATTTATAACTTTTTAAAATATTTAACTTTTTCTGCAAATTAAACTCTAGACAAATTATTTTCTCCAGTTTTTGTAGCCACACTTGTCTTCTGGCTAAAATTCTGGTCAAAAATGCAAAGAGACTTAGATAATAATTTTAAATATTTTTTAAATGCAGCCAGGGAGCTCTCTGCTCTCATTCAGCCCAATGCTGAGAATTCTCCACAACTCTGTCTGAAACATGCTTATGTCTGTGCTCTCTGTGGCGAAGTGGCAGAGTAAAGGTTTATTGATCATGAGGTCATGGGTTCGATTCCTTACTTTTTTTTTTAAGCAGAAGCCAGTGATCCTCTTATCAAAGGTTTTCTTTACCCCTCACATACTGTCTCTGTCTGTAGCCTAGTGGTTAGCTTGCTGGTCTGGAGACCTGAAGGTTGCTGGTTCAAATCTTGCCTCAACAACAATTATAGTGAATTATTTTCCCAGTTGTCCTCTGTTGACTTCTGATAACTTGCTTCATGTTGAAACTGCTGCTCTCAGCCTGAAATTCACAGAAATTTTCATTCTAAGTCATTCAAGCTTGACTCTCAAGCTTTCTTGATGTCAGAGTGAGACAGTGTGCAGATCATTAACAGACAACAGTCTCTGCAACTGTGTGTGCACTGTGGCCTAGAGGCAGAGTGGAAGTCTAATGACCATGAGGTTGTGGGTTCGATTCTGACCTTGGTCAAACATTTGTATGGTGATCACTGCTTGCACTATTTGCTAATTCTGCAACAGCGTTCAGTTGCTATCAGCAGTCACACCATTTCCATTCTTGGAAATGCTTTTTCTAGTTGGAATCAAAAGTCAAGCAATGAAGTGAAAAGACTGAGGCAGGAATCGAACCCATGACCATATGATCACTAAACCTTTACTCTGCCACTCGGCTACAGAGAGCACACTGCTTTCAAAACTGTTGTCATTCATTGTAATGTGATGATGTGCTGCAAACTGGTATGAGTAATCAAGGAGATAACAAACACCTGTAACCAATTGAAGGCGGGGGAGGAGAGCAGAATTCAACATAACATAACAAGAGTTCTTCCCTTGGATTCGAACCAGTGACCTTAGGGTTGGCAAGCAGTTACCCTAACCCCTACACTACAGTGAAGTTGTGAAGAAGAGAGGTTGAGACTTTGATGAATGTGAGATTTTTTGTGAAAAAGTTAAATATTTGAAAAAGTATAAATAGTTAAAAAGAGAAAAGTAATGCCGATAAAGTTCAAAAAAAGCTGCACGTTTTGATATATGAATTGTTGAAATAGCACAAAGTATGAAGGACTAGAAGAAGACCGTAAAAAGGCGGAAGAAAATGGCCAAACAGAAGAACAATAGTGTGACTGCTTCAGCAGTCACACTAAATAGATAAACTAGAAAAAGCATTTCCAAGAATGGAAATGGTGTGACTGCTGACAGCAACTGAACGCTGTTGCAGAATTAGCAAATAGTGCAAGCTGTGATCACCATACAAATGTTTGACCAAGGTCAGAATCGAACCCACATCCTCATGGTTATTAGACTTCCACTCTGCCTCTAGGCCACGGTGCACACACAGTTGCAGAGACTGTTGTCTGTTAATGATCTGCACACTGTCAACATCAAGAAAGCTTGAGAGTCAAGCTTGAATGACTTAGAATGAAAATGTCTGTGAATTTCAGGCTGAGCACTAACCATATGGCCACAGAGAACCTGAGTTACAATGAGCTTTATACTATGAGGAATCAAAGACTGTCCAATGACAGCTGAATAATTGGAATCAAAAGTCAAGCAATGAAGTGAAAAGACTGAGGCAGGAATCGAACCCATGACCATATGATCACTAAGCCTTTACTCTGCCACTGGGCTACAGAGAGCACACTGCTTTCAAGACTGTTGTCATTCATTGTAATGTGATGATGTGCTGCAAACTGGTACGAGTAATTAAGGAGATAACAAACACCTGTAACCAATTGAAGGCGGGGGAGGAGAGCAGAATTCAACATAACATAACAAGAGTTCTTCCCTTGGATTCGAACCAGTGACCTTAGGGTTGGCAAACATCCACCCTAACCCCTACACTACAGTGGAGTTGTGAAGAAGAGAGGTTGAGACTTTGATGAATGTGAGATTTTTTGTGAAAAAGTTAAATATTTGAAAAAGTATAAATAGTTAAAAAGAGAAAAGTAATGCCGATAAAGTTCAAAAAAAGCTGCACGTTTTGATATATGAATTGTTGAAATAGCACAAAGTATGAAGGACTAGAAGAAGACCGTAAAAAGGCGGAAGAAAATGGCCAAACAGAAGAACAATAGTGTGACTGCTGCAGCAGTCACACTAATAAATACTGCTTTCTGAAGAAAGAAGTGTTGTGTAGTGTTGTGTATAGTCAACAGGAAGGATTGTAGTAAGATACTAGAAAAAGCATTTCCAAGAATGGAAATGGTGTGACTGCTGATAGCAACTGAACGCTGTTGCAGAATTAGCAAATAGTGCAAGCAGTGATCACCATACAAATGTTTGACCAAGGTCGGAATTGAACCCACAACCTCATGGTCATTAGACTTCCACTCTGCCTCTAGGCCACGGTGCACACACAGTTGCAGAGACTGTTGTCTGTTAATGATCTGCACACTGTCAACATCAAGAAAGCTTGAGAGTCAAGCTTGAATGACTTAGAATGAAAATTTCTGTGAATTTCAGGCTGAGAGCAGCAGTTTCAACATGAAGCAAGTTATCAGAAGTCAACAGAGGACAACTGGGAAAATAATTCACTATAATTGTTGTTGAGGCAAGAATTGAACCAGCAACCTTCAGGTCTCCAGACCAGCAAGCTAACCACTAGGCTACAGACAGAGACAGTATGTGAGGGGTAAAGAAAACCTTTGATAAGAGGATCACTGGCTTCTGCTTAAAAAAAAAAGTAAGGAATCGAACCCATGACCTCATGATCAATAAACCTTTACTCTGCCACTTCGCCACAGAGAGCACAGACATAAGCATGTTTCAGACAGAGTTGTGGAGAATTCTCAGCATTGGGCTGAATGAGAGCAGAGAGCTCCCTGGCTGCATTTAAAAAATATTTTTAAATTATTATCTAAGTCTCTTTGCATTTTTGACCAGAATTTTAGCCAGAAGACAAGTGTGGCTACAAAACTGGAGAAAATAATTTGTCTAGAGTTTAATTTGCAGAAAAAGTTAAATATTTTAAAAAGTATAAATAGTTAAAAAGAGAAAAGTAACGCCGATAAAGTTCAAAAAAAGCTGCACGTTTTGATATATGAATTGTTGAAATAGCACAACACCTAACACACTAACCATATGGCCACAGAGAACCTGAGTTACAATGAGCTTTATACTATGAGGAATCAAAGACTGTCCAATGACAGCTGAATAATTGGAATCAAAAGTCAAGCAGTGATGTGAAATGACTGAGGCAGGAATCGAACCCGTGACCATATGATCACTAAACCTTTACTCTGCCACTCGGCTACAGAGAGCACACTGCTTTCAAGACTGTTGTCATTCATTGTAATGTGATGATGTGCTGCAAACTGGTACGAGTAATCAAGGAGATAACAAACACCTGTAACCAATTGAAGGCGGGGGAGGAGAGCAGAATTCAACATAACATAACAAGAATTCTTCCCTTGGATTTGAACCAGTGACCTTAGGGTTGGCAGGCAGTTACCCTAACCCCTACACTACAGAGGAGTTGTCAAGAAGAGAGGTTGAGACTTTGATGAATGTGAGATTTTTCAATGATGCTTAAAACAAAAATAAATTAATATAAATTAGCCACACCAAGTAAGAAGAGGACTTTTTTTGTGACCTGTGACTATTTTTTGGTGAATTAAAATGAATTAAAAAGCACTTAACAGCAAGTTACAAAGTTGAGCTCCTTCTCCTGCTGATGTGAAAAAAATGCATTGAGCTTAATGAGAGCAGAGAGCTCCCTGGCTGCATTTAAAAAATATTTAAAATTATTATCTAAGTCTCTTTGCATTTTTGACCAGAATTTTAGCCAGAAGACAAGTGTGGCTACAAAACTGGAGAAAATAATTTGTCTAGAGTTTAATTTGTGGCCATGCTGACAGTTTAGCCAGAAAAACTCTAGAATGTTTTTTTGCCTCTCTCCACTCTGACACCACTCTGGCTCTGCTCGTTAGACGCAACACACACACATTATAAAGCTGAAAAAAATCAGAAAAAGTTAAATATTTGAAAAAGTATAAATAGTTAAAAAGAGAAAAGTAATGCCGATAAAGTTCAAAAAAAGCTGCACGTTTTGATATATGAATTGTTGAAATAGCACAAAGTATGAAGGACTAGAAGAAGACCGTAAAAAGGCGGAAGAAAATGGCCAAACAGAAGAACAATAGTGTGACTGCTTCAGCAGTCACACTAATAAGTCATGAGTGAAAGTATGCACCACACAACCAGAAAAAAAAACCTAGGCAGGGCAAGTAAGAATTTAGATGGGGCAAGTAGATTTGAAAAGTACTTGCCCGACAGGGCAAGTACGAAAAAACCTTAACGTCGGACCCTGCAATGTATTTCACACAGCGCGACCAGCAAGAGTGTTTTTTTAAAAAAGAAAGAGAGAGAGAGAGAGAGGAAAACAACGGGTGACGGCGCATGAGGGGGCGGACCCCGTCAGTTATTCGGTTTTCTCAGTTGCATGTATATTGAGACAAGGACAGAAGTCCGACTTGACGCCAAAATCGAATTTTGAGCATAGCTCGATTAAGCTCTGCATGTAAACGTACTGAGTGTTTGGACCGAAACACGGGT